>NC_090653.1:230060225-230063072 GCF_040937935.1 Hyperolius riggenbachi | reverse complement strand
ATGAACTGTGAAATCCTAAATGACTGTCAGTCTTGTCATTTGGAAGAGATCCCCCTTTTCTGTCATGTGATCATACTACTTCTGCATTTTCATAACGTCAGGGCCAGAGTCTGTGAGCTCAGCCACAGGGACACGTTACACAGCTGCATAGTTATTTGGGTGGAAAAAGACATCCGCCCATCAAGCTCAACCAGAAAGACGAGGAAGCACCTTATATCAGAAACATTCTCTGAAGCAGTCATAAGACCTAGGACAGATCAGTGAGGTCACATGGCTCTCAGAAGGCTGACAAGTAGAATTGCTGAGTGAACATGTCTGCACCTATAGAAGATTTAAAGGGAACATGAGGTGAGAGGGATATGTTGGCTGCCATATTTATATCCTTTTTAAACTATACCAGTTGCCTGGCAGTCCTGCTGATCTTGTCTCTTAATACTTTTAGCCATTGACTCTGAACAAGCATGTGCAAATCAGGTACTATGGCTCAACTGACTAAAGGTGGGTACACATGTCAGATAAAAGTCTTTGGAAAATGAAAGATCACAGACCAATTTTACCCCTTTCATGTAGTATGAGAGCCATACTCTACACAGTCTATTCTATGGAGCTGAACTCCCCATCAGATAAAAATCTTTGCAAGATGCTGTACACATGCAACAGATCAGTATCTGCAAAAGATCTGTTTCTGCAAAAGATCCGTTCCTGCAAACTGCATTCATAGTCTATGATATCTGCAGACCTCATACACACCTTGTTTAACGGACAATTATCTGTAGATCAGATCCACCAGGTTGGATCTTCAGATCGGCAGATAATTGGCTGATCTGCAGATGAATGTCCATTAAACAAGGTGTGTATGGGATCTGCAGATATCATAGACTATGAATGCATTTTTCAGGAATGGATCTTTTGCAGGAACAGATCTTTTGCAGATACTGATCTGTTGCATGTGTACAGCATCTTTGTGTGCAGCATCTTGCAAAGATTTTTATCTGATAGGGAGTTCAGCTCCATAGAAAAGACTGTAGAGTATGGCTCTCATACTACATGAAAGGGGGTAAAATTGGTCTGTGATCTTTCATTTTCCAAAGACTTTTATCTGACGTGTGTACGCACCTTTACTGGATTAGCCATATGCTTGTTCCGGGGTTTTAACTCAGACAATACGTATACCAAAAGATCAACAGTGGTGCCAGGCAACTGGCATTGTTTACAAAGAAATAAATATGGCAGCATCCATATCGCTTTCACCTCGGGTTTCCTTTAATGCAAAAAAATAAATAAAAAAAAAATGTGATTATTGCTGCACATCCTGCATTTATCCTACCATTGTTGTTCAGTTAATCCACCTCTCACTGACTATATTGTCTAATATTGAAACAAGTGACACATTTTAAAATGGTGAAAACGGATAAGCGGTGTTATTGTTGGAAACGTATGGAGACAGATAGGACTGCTTCATTCACTTGAGGATGGGCTTAAACTTCTCTAGTGATCAGGCCATTGTTACATAATAGGCCACTGCAGCTTTAAGACCTCGCTGCAGGGCTGTACAACTCGGCACACAAGTTATTTCCCTCCCCCCCCCCCCCCCTTCTTTCCTGCCCACCACCAGAAAAAATTCTGTTGGTGGGCTGTTATTGCTCCCCAAATGTTTGTTTGTTTTTTAATAGTTATTTTTTTTTATTTTTTTTTCTTCCCCAGCTCTCCCTCCCCCCGCCAGCCAATGAGCGCAATCGGCTGTCATAGGCTTCTGGCTATGACAGCGGATCACTTACCTGCCGCTCAGGGGGACAGCCGTGTCACACAGATCGCTTTCGCCGTCTAACAGTCTCCTAGCTGCGATCACCGCTGGGAGACTGATGACTGAGCTCCGCACGCATCATCTAGTGCAATCCCCAGCAAAACACGCCCCCAGGACTGCACGCCGATCGGTGTTAGGCAGTCCTGGGGCTGCCGCTCCGCTCATGCCCGTTGGCGTGAGGCAGACATATAGTGGTTAAAGGACACCTGAAGTGAGAGGGATATGGAGGCTGCCATATTTATTTCTTTTTCAGCAATACTAGTTGCCTGGCTGCCCTGCTGATCATCTGCCTCTAATACTTTTAGCCACAGACCCTGAACAAGCATGGAGCAGATCAGGTGTATTGTCAGATCTGACAGGTTTCGCTGCATACGTATTTCTGATGTTGTTCAAAAACTACTGCAACCAAATAGATCAGCAGAGCTGCCAGGTTACTGGTATTGTTTAAAAGGAAATAAACAGGGCAGCCTCCATATACTTCTAGCTTCAGGTTGCCTTTAAAGTACAACACAAGTGAGAGTAATATGGATGCTGCCATATTTATTTCCTTTTAAACAATACGGGCCCTTTTCCACTAGCAATCGCTAGCGTTCACGCTGAACGCTAGCGATTGCTGAATCGCAATTAGCGGCGATTCCCCGACGTTCGCGGCCGCGATTTTGCTATGCTATGCACTGCATAGCAAAATCGCGGCAAAAGTCGCTCCGCGGCGCGATCACGATCAAGTAAAAAACGAATTGCGGTAGTGGAAATGACCTACCGCGATTCCTATGTACAAAAGCAAACCGTAGCGATTGTAAAATCGCTAGCGGTTTGCGTTTTTGCGATTCAGCCAGCGCAAACGCGCTGGTGGAAAAGGGCCCTACCAGTTGCCTCGCAGCCCTGCTGATCTATTTGACTGCAGTAGGGTCTGAATGACAGTGGAAATAAGCATGCAGCTAATCCTGTCAGATCTGATAATAATGTCAAACACATCTGATCTGCTGCATGCTTGTTCAGGGTCTATGGCTAAAGGTATTAGAGGCAGAGGATCAGCAAGTTAG
>NC_090653.1:230037725-230055225 GCF_040937935.1 Hyperolius riggenbachi | reverse complement strand
CAGCGCCCAGGGGGCATTGTTACAGGGAGATGGAGCGCAAGAACAGGAAGTGGGAAGAAGTATGTAGTACACATGCACAGTACCCCGGCGAAGTGAGTATCTGTTTACCCCGCTGCTGTTCGTGCGCCCGCTGTTACGTTGATTACCATGCACAATAAAACCGCAGTATACCGGTATACCCTATTAAGAAGTGCTTAAAATGTACCAGAGATGTCCTGAAAAGATGATTTGATACTCACCCGGGGCTTCTCCAGCAGCATAAACACTCGCGAGTCTATCGCCGTCCTCCCGCGGTCTGCGTTTCAGCCGCGATCAGCCCCGGTAACTGGCCCAGTCGGGTCCAGTCTGGGTTTTCTGCACATGCCACCAGTGATACATTTCAGAAGGTAAATTAGGAAGCGGAAATATTTTACAAACACTGACTAAATAATCTATAAATGAATATTGTAAAAAATAAGCAATTTTATTGGTTGTCATTTTCACCACAGTTCCTCCTCAGACACCGTACCATGCCTGGCAGAAGCTGCTTATCCTGGATACATCACAGTGATGGCGATTGGCGAACATAGTGTGTTCTCTAGAATGTGGTTTGCAGCACTCTATGAAATCCTATTCTAAAGGTGGCCATACACTCGTCAGATTAGCAGCAGATAGATCATCAGATGGATTTCTTATCTATCTGATGTGTTTTTAGAACATTTTTTTACTAGGATAGAATTCTAATAGATTTCAGCTTGAAATCTATTGAAATTCGATCTGATGGCATTTTTTTTGCCATCAGATTTCCATTAGGTCCAATGCAAAATGATAAGCAATCTCATCAGATCCACCTAGATTTTTCACCCTGCCAGTTCGATGGAAATCCATCGAAATCGGCCGTCGATCGGTCGATTGGCCAACCGATTTGCAATCGATTTGATTTTGATCGATCGATCGGCCAGAAAATCGGCTGAGTGTATGGGCCCCTTAAAGGGGCCCATACACTCAGCCGATGATCGATGGAAATTGATCGCAAATCTATTGCCCGATCGATTTTGCGGCCGATTTCCATCGATTTCAATCAAACTGATATGTTGGAAAATCTAGGTGGATCTGATGAGATTGCTTATCATTTTTGCATTGGACCTAATGGAAATCTGATGGCAAACAAATGCCATCAGATTGATTTTCAATAGATTTCATACTGAAATCTATTGAAAATCTGTTCCTAGTAAAAAATGTCCTAAACACATCAGATAGATCAGAGATGTATCTGATGATCTATCTGCTGCTAATCTAACGAGTGTATGGCCACCTTAAGCAAGGAAGCAGCATACAAAGATTCATTGCAATGAGTTGTATAACTAAGGAGGTTATTTTTATTTAGAGTATCCCTAAAGCTCTCTTTTAAATGAATATTTTTTAGATTCCATATTACTAATCTAGCTTTTTTTTTTCGTTACCAGATGCACTTCGCTTTCTCGGATAATGTGACCCTGCTGTTTGATTTCTGGACAGTGCAGACTGTAACAGGTACTCTTTACATGAACATGAAGAGTCATAGGCTTATATTTTTCCATTTTCTAAACCTCTGTGGAATGCCACTTGTGTTCTTCAGCATAAAGTGCACCTTTCACTTTCTCACACAGAATAGATTTGTGCATTTACCTTGCCAAAGCATTACGCCAGTGAGTGAGAATGCTGATATGGATGAAGCTCTTGACAACTAGAATGATGTGAATGAACACGTCTCTGTACGAAGGTACACACACACACACACACTCTGTACGAAGACACACACACACACGTCTCTGTACGAAGACACACACACACACACACACACACACGTCTCTGTACGAAGACACACACACACACACACACGTCTCTGTACGAAGACACACACACACACACACACACACACACACACACACACACACACACACACACACACACACACACACACACACACTCCTCTGTACGAAGGTACACACACACACACACGCCTCTGTGTGTGTCTGTGTGTGTGTGTGTACCTTCGTACAGAGGTGTGTGTGTGTGTGTGTGTGTACCTTCGTACAGAGACGTGTGTGTGTGTACCTTCGTACAGAGACGTGTGTGTGTGTGTGGTGTGGTGTGTGTGTGTGTGTGTGTGTGTGTGTGTCTTCGTACAGAGGTGTGTGTGTGTGTGCACCTTCGTACACACACACACACGCCTCTGTACGAAGACACACACACACACACACACACACACACACACACACACACACACACACACGTCTCTGTACGAAGACACACAAACACACACACACACACACACACACACACACACACACACACGTCTCTGTACGAAGACACACACACACACACACGTCTCTGTACGAAGACACACACACACACACACGTCTCTGTACGAAGACACACACACACACACACGTCTCTGTACGAAGACACACACACACACACACACACACACACACACACGTCTCTGTACGAAGACACACACACACACACACACACACGTCTCTGTACGAAGACACACACACACACACACACACACACGTCTCTGTACGAAGACTCACAGACACACACACACACACACACACACACACACACACACACACACACACACACACACACACACACACACACACACGTCTCTGTACGAAGACACACACACACACACACGTCTCTGTACGAAGACACACACACACACACACACACACACACACACACACACACACACGTCTCTGCACGAAGACACACACACACACACACACACACACACGTCTCTGTACGAAGACACACACACACGTCTCTGTACGAAGACACACACACACGTCTCTGTACGAAGACACACACACACACACACACACACACACACGTCTCTGTACGAAGGGACACACACACACATACATACACACACACACACACACGTCTCTGTACGAAGACACACACACACACACGTCTCTGTACGAAGGTACACACACACACACACACACACACACACACACACACACACACACACACACACACACACACACACACACACACACACACACACACACACACACACACACACACACACACACACACACACACACACACACACACACACACACACACACACACACGTCTCTGTACGAAGACACACACACACTTCTCTATACGAAGAAACACACACACACACACGTCTCTGTACGAAGACACACACACACACACACACACACACACACACACACACACACACACACACACACACACACACGTCTCTGTACGAAGGGACACACACACACACACATACATACACACACACACACACACGTCTCTGTACGAAGACACACACACACACACACACACACACACACACACACGTCTCTGTACGAAGGTACACACACACACACACACACACACACACACACACACACACACACACACACACACACACACACACACACACACACACGTCTCTGTACGAAGACACACACACGTCTCTGTACGAAGACACACACACACACGTCTCTGTACGAAGACACACACACACGTCTCTGTACGAAGACACACACACACGTCTCTGTACGAAGACACACACACACGTCTCTGTACGAAGACACACACACACACACACACACACACACACACACACACACACACACACACGTCTCTGTATGAAGGTACACACACACACACACACACACACACACACACACACACACACACACACACACACACACACACACGTCTCTGTACGAAGGGACACACACACACACACACACACACACACATACACATACACACACACACACACACACACACACACGTACGAAGACACACACACACACACACACACACACACACACACACACACACACACACACACACACACACACACACACACACACGTCTCTGTACGAAGACACACACACACACACACACACACACACACACACACACACACACACACACACACACACACACACACACACACACGTGTCTCTGTACGAAGACACACACACACACACACACACACACACACACACACACACGTCTCTGTACGAAGACTCACAGACACACACACACACACACACACACACACACACACACACACACACACACACGTCTCTGTACGAAGACACACACACACACACACACACACACACACACGTCTCTGTACGAAGACTCACAGACACACACACACACACACACACACACACACGTCTCTGTACGAAGACACACACACACACACACACACGTCTCTGTACGAAGACACACACACACACACACGTCTCTGTACGAAGACACACACACACATACACACACGTCTCTGTACGAAGACACACGAAGACACACACACACACACACACACACACACACACACACACACACGTCTCTGTACGAAGACACACACACACACACACACACACACACACGTCTCTGTACGAAGACTCAGACACACACACACACACACACACACACACACACACGTCTCTGTACGAAGACACACACACACACACACACACACACACACACACACGTCTCTGTACGAAGACACACACACACACACACGTCTCTGTACGAAGACACACACACACACACACACACGTCTCTGCACGAAGACACACACACACACACACACACGTCTCTGTACGAAGACACACACACGCACACACACGTCTCTGTACGAAGACACACACACACGTCTCTGTACGAAGACACACACACACACACGTCTCTGTACGAAGACACACACACACACACACACACACACACACACGTCTCTGTACGAAGGGACACACACACACATACATACACACACACACACACGTCTCTGTACGAAGACACACACACACACACGTCTCTGTACGAAGGTACACACACACACACACACACACACACACACACACACACACACACACACGTGTCTCTGTACGAAGACACACACACACTTCTCTATACGAAGAAACACATACACACACACGTCTCTGTACGAAGACACACACACACGTCTCTGTACGAAGACACACACACACACACACACACACACACACACACACACACACACACACACACACACACACACACACACACACACACACACACACACACACACACACACACACACACACACACACACACACACACACACACACACACACACACACACACGTCTCTGTACGAAGGGACACACACACACACACATACATACACACACACACACACACACACACGTCTCTGTACGAAGACACACACACACACACACACACACACACACGTCTCTGTACGAAGGTACACACACACACACACACACACACACACACACACACACACACACACACACACACACACACACACACACACACACACACACACACGTCTCTGTACGAAGACACACACACACTTCTCTATACGAAGAAACACACACACACACACACACGTCTCTGTACGAAGACACACACACACACGTCTCTGTACGAAGACACACACACACGTCTCTGTACGAAGACACACACACACGTCTCTGTACGAAGACACACACACACGTCTCTGTACGAAGACACACACACACGTCTCTGTACGAAGACACACACACACACACACACACACACACACACACACACACACACACACACACACACACACACACACACACACACACACACACACACACACACACGTCTCTGTACGAAGACACACACACACACACACACGTCTCTGTACGAAGACACACACACACACACACACACACACACACACACACACACGTCTCTGTACGAAGACACACACACACACACACACACACACACACACACACACACACGTCTCTGTACGAAGGGACACACACACACATACATACACACACACACACGTACGTCTCTGTATGAACACACACACACACACACACACACACACACACACACACACACACACACACACACACACACACACACACACACGTCTCTGTACGAAGACACACACACACACGTCTCTGTACGAAGGTACACACACACACACACACACACACACACCTCTGTATGAAGACACACACACACACACACACACACACACACACACACACACACACACACACACACACACACACACACACACACACACACACACACACACACGTCTCTGTACGAAGACACACACACACACACACACGTCTCTGTACGAAGACACACACACACACACACACACACACACACACACACACACGTCTCTGTACGAAGACACACACACACACACACACGTCTCTGTACGAAGACACACACACACACACACACGTCTCTGTACGAAGACACACACACACACACACACGTCTCTGTACGAAGACACACACACACACACACACACACACACACACACACACACACACACACACACACACACACACACACACACACACACACACACACACACACACACACACACACACACACACACACACACACACGTGTCTCTGTACGAAGACACACACACACACACACACGTCTCTGTACGAAGACACACACACACACACACGTCTCTGTACGAAGACACACACACACACACACACACACACACACACACACACACACACACACGTGTCTCTGTACGAAGACACACACACACACACGTCTCTGTACGAAGACACACACACACACACGTCTCTGTACGAAGGGACACACACACACACACACACACACACACACACACACACACACACACACACACACACACACACACACACACACACACACACGTCTCTGTACGAAGACACACACACACACGTCTCTGTACGAAGGTACACACACACACACACACACACACACACACACACACACACACACACACACACACACACACGTCTCTGTACGAAGACACACACACACGTCTCTATACGAAGAAACACACACACACACACACACACACATGTCTCTGTACGAAGACACACACACACACGTCTCTGTACGAAGACACACACACACGTCTCTGTACGAAGACACACACACACACGTCTCTGTACGAAGACACAGACACACACACACACACACACACACACACACACACACACACACACACACACACACACACACGTCTCTGTACGAAGACACACACACACACACACACACACACACACACACACACACACGTCTCTGTACGAAGACACACACGCACACACGTCTCTGTACGAAGACACACACACACACACACGTCTCTGTACGAAGACACACACACACACACACACACACACACGTCTCTGTACGAAGACACACACACACACACACACACACACACGTGTCTCTGTACGAAGACACACACACACACACACACACGTCTCTGTACGAAGACACACACACACACACGTCTCTGTACGAAGACACACACACACACACACACACACACACACACACACACACACACACACACACACACACGTCTCTGTACGAAGGGACACACACACACACACACACACACACACACACACACACACACACACACACACACACACACACACACACACGTCTCTGTACGAAGGGACACACACACACACACACACACACACACACACACACACACACACACACACGTCTCTGTACGAAGACACACACACACACGTCTCTGTACGAAGGTACACACACACACACACACACACACACACACACACACACACACACGTCTCTGTACGAAGACACACACACACGTCTCTATACGAAGAAACACACACACACACACACATGTCTCTGTACGAAGACACACACACACACGTCTCTGTACGAAGACACACACACACGTCTCTGTACGAAGACACACACACACGTCTCTGTACGAAGACACACACACACACGTCTCTGTACGAAGACACAGACACACACACACACACACACACACACACACGTCTCTGTACGAAGACACACACACACACACACACACACACACACACACACACACACACACACGTCTCTGTACGAAGACACACACACGCACACACGTCTCTGTACGAAGACACACACACACACACACGTCTCTGTACGAAGACACACACACACACACACACACACGTCTCTGTACGAAGACACACACACACACACACACACACACACACACACACACACACACACACACACACACACACACACACACACACACACACACACACACGTCTCTGTACGAAGACACACACACACACACACACACACGTGTCTCTGTACGAAGACACACACACACACACGTCTCTGTACGAAGACACACACACACACACGTCTCTGTACGAAGACACACACACACACACACACACACACACACACACACACGTACGTCTCTGTACGAAGGGACACACACACACACACACACACACACACACACGTCTCTGTACGAAGGGACACACACACACACACACACACACACACACACACACACACACACACGTCTCTGTACGAAGGGACACACACACACACACACACACACACACGTCTCTGTACGAAGACACACACACACACACACACACACACACACACACACACACACACACACACACGTCTCTGTACGAAGACACACACACACGTCTCTATACGAGGAAACACACACACACACACACATGTCTCTGTACGAAGACACACACACACACACGTCTCTGTATGAAGACACACACACACGTCTCTGTACGAAGACACACACACACGTCTCTGTACGAAGACACACACACACACACACACACACACACACACACACACGTCTCTGTACGAAGACACACACACACACACACACACACACACACACACACACACGTCTCTGTACGAAGACACACACACGCACACACGTCTCTGTACGAAGACACACACACACACGTCTCTGTACGAAGACACACACACACACACACACACACACGTCTCTGTACGAAGACACACACACACACACACACACACGCACACACACACACACACACACACACACACACACACACACACACACACACACACACACACACGTCTCTGTACGAAGGGACACACACACATACATACACACACACACACACACACACACACACACACACACACGTCTCTGTACGAAGACACACACACACACACACACACACGTCTCTGTACGAAGGTACACACACACACACACACACACACACACACACACACACACACACACACACACACACACACACACACACGTCTCTGTACGAAGACACACACTCACGTCTCTGTACGAAGACACAGACACACACACACACACACACACACACACACACACACACACACACACACACACACACACACACACGTCTCTGTACGAAGACACACACACACACACACACGTCTCTGTACGAAGACACACACACACACACACACACGTCTCTGTACGAAGACACACACACACGTCTCTGTACGAAGACACACACACACACACACACACACACACACACACGTGTCTCTGTACGAAGACACACACACACACACGTCTCTGTACGAAGACACACACACACACACACGTCTCTGTACGAAGACACACACACACACACACACACACACACACACACACACACACACACACACACACACACGTGTCTCTGTACGAAGACACACACACACACACACACGTCTCTGTACGAAGACACACACACACACACACGTCTCTGTACGAAGACACACACACACACACACGTCTCTGTACGAAGACACACACACACACACACACACACACACACACACACACACACACACGTCTCTGTACGAAGGGACACACACACACACACACACACACACACACACACACACACACACACGTCTCTGTACGAAGACACACACACACACGTCTCTGTACGAAGGTACACACACACACACACACACACACACACACACACACACACACACACGTCTCTGTACGAAGACACACACACACGTCTCTATACGAAGAAACACACACACACACACACACACACACACACATGTCTCTGTACGAAGACACACACACACACACGTCTCTGTATGAAGACACACACGTCTCTGTACGAAGACACACACACACGTCTCTGTACGAAGACACACACACACACGTCTCTGTACGAAGACACAGACACACACACACACACACACACACACACACACACACACGTGTCTCTGTACGAAGACACACACACACACACACACACACACACACACACACACACACACACACACACACACACACACACACACACACACACACACACACACACACACACACACGTCTCTGTACGAAGACACACACACGCACACACGTCTCTGTACGAAGACACACACACACACACGTCTCTGTACGAAGACACACACACACACACACACACACACGTCTCTGTACGAAGACACACACACACACACACACACACACACACACACACACACACACACACACACACACACACGTGTCTCTGTACGAAGACACACACACACACACACACACACACGTCTCTGTACGAAGACACACACACACACACACGTCTCTGTACGAAGACACACACACACACACACACACACACACACACACACGTCTCTGTACGAAGGGACACACACACACACACACACACACACACACACGTCTCTGTACGAAGGGACACACACACACACACACACACACACACACACACACACACACACACACACACACACACACACACACACACACACACACGTCTCTGTACGAAGACACACACACACACGTCTCTGTACGAAGGTACACACACACACACACACACACACACACACACACGTCTCTGTACGAAGACACACACACACGTCTCTATACGAAGAAACACACACACACACACACACACACATGTCTCTGTACGAAGACACACACACACACGTCTCTGTATGAAGACACACACGTCTCTGTACGAAGACACACACACACGTCTCTGTACGAAGACACACACACACACGTCTCTGTACGAAGACACAGACACACACACACACACACACACACACACACACGTCTCTGTACGAAGACACACACACGCACACACGTCTCTGTACGAAGACACACACACACACACGTCTCTGTACGAAGACACACACACACACACACACACGTCTCTGTACGAAGACACACACACACACACACACACACACACACACACACACACACACACACACACACACACACACACACACACACGTGTCTCTGTACGAAGACACACACACACACACGTCTCTGTACGAAGACACACACACACACACACACACGTCTCTGTACGAAGACACACACACACACACACACACGTCTCTGTACGAAGACACACACACACACACACACACACACGTCTCTGTACGAAGGGACACACACACACACACACACACACACACACACACACACACACACACGTCTCTGTACGAAGGGACACACACACACACACACACACACACACACACACACACACACACACACACACACACACGTCTCTGTACGAAGGGACACACACACACACACACACACGTCTCTGTACGAAGACACACACACACACACACACACACACACACACACACACACACACACACACACACACACACACACACACACACACACACACACACGTCTCTGTACGAAGACACACACACACGTCTCTATACGAGGAAACACACACACACACACACATGTCTCTGTACGAAGACACACACACACACGTCTCTGTATGAAGACACACACACACGTCTCTGTACGAAGACACACACACACGTCTCTGTACGAAGACACACACACACGTCTCTGTACGAAGACACACACACACACACACACACACACACACACACACACACACACACACACACACACACACACACACACACACACACACACACACGTCTCTGTACGAAGACACACACACACACACACACACACACACACACACACACACACACACACACACACACACACACACACACACACACACACACACACACACACACACACACACACGTCTCTGTACGAAGACACACACACGCACACACGTCTCTGTACGAAGACACACACACGCACACACGTCTCTGTACGAAGACACACACACACACGTCTCTGTACGAAGACACACACACACACACACACACGTCTCTGTACGAAGACACACACACACACACACACACACACACACACACACACACACACACACACACACACACACACACACACACACACACACACACACGTCTCTGTACGAAGGGACACACACACATACATACACACACACACACACACACACACACACACACACACGTCTCTGTACGAAGACACACACACACGTCTCTGTACGAAGACACACACACACACACACGTCTCTGTACGAAGACACACACACACACACACACACACACACACACACACGTCTCTGTACGAAGGGACACACACACACATACATACACACACACACACACACACGTCTCTGTACGAAGACACACACACACACACGTCTCTGTACGAAGGTACACACACACACACACACACACACACACACACACACACACACGTGTCTCTGTACGAAGACACACACACACTTCTCTATACGAAGAAACACATACACACACACGTCTCTGTACGAAGACACACACACACGTCTCTGTACGAAGACACACACACACACACACACACACACACACACACACACACACACACACACACACACACACACACACACACACACACACACGTCTCTGTACGAAGGGACACACACACACACACATACATACACACACACACACACACACACACACGTCTCTGTACGAAGACACACACACACACACACACACACACACACACGTCTCTGTACGAAGGTACACACACACACACACACACACACACACACGTCTCTGTACGAAGACACACACACACTTCTCTATACGAAGAAACACACACACACACACACGTCTCTGTACGAAGACACACACACACACACGTCTCTGTATGAAGACACACACACACACGTCTCTGTACGAAGACACACACACACGTCTCTGTACGAAGACACACACACACGTCTCTGTACGAAGACACACACACACGTCTCTGTACGAAGACACACACACACACACACACACACACACACACACACACACACACACACACACACACACACACACACACACACACACACACACACACACACACACGTCTCTGTATGAAGGTACACACACACACACACACACACACACACACACACGTCTCTGTACGAAGGGACACACACACACATACATACACACACACACACGTACGTCTCTGTATGAACACACACACACACACACACACACACACACACACACACACACACACACACACACACACACACACACACACACACGTCTCTGTACGAAGACACACACACACACGTCTCTGTACGAAGGTACACACACACACACACACACACACACACACACCTCTGTATGAAGACACACACACACACACACACACACACACACACACACACACACACACACACACACACACACACACACACACACACGTCTCTGTACGAAGACACACACACACACACGTCTCTGTACGAAGACACACACACACACACACACACACACACACACACACACACACACACACACACACACACACACACACACACACACACACACGTCTCTGTACGAAGACACACACACACACACACACGTCTCTGTACGAAGACACACACACACACACACACGTCTCTGTACGAAGACACACACACACACACACACGTCTCTGTACGAAGACACACACACACACACACACACACACACACACACACACACACACACACACACACACACGTGTCTCTGTACGAAGACACACACACACACACACACGTCTCTGTACGAAGACACACACACACACACACACGTCTCTGTACGAAGACACACACACACACACACACACACACACACACACACACACACACACACACACACACGTGTCTCTGTACGAAGACACACACACACACACGTCTCTGTACGAAGACACACACACACACACGTCTCTGTACGAAGACACACACACACACACACGTCTCTGTACGAAGACACACACACACACACACACACACGTCTCTGTACGAAGGGACACACACACACACACACACACACACACACACACACACACACACACACACACACACGTCTCTGTACGAAGACACACACACACACGTCTCTGTACGAAGGTACACACACACACACACACACACACACACACACACACACACACACACACACACACACACACACACACACGTCTCTGTACGAAGACACACACACACGTCTCTATACGAAGAAACACACACACACACACACACACACATGTCTCTGTACGAAGACACACACACACACGTCTCTGTATGAAGACACACACGTCTCTGTACGAAGACACACACACACGTCTCTGTACGAAGACACACACACACACGTCTCTGTACGAAGACACAGACACACACACACACACACACACACACACACACACACACACACACACACACACACACACACACACACACACACACACACACACACACGTCTCTGTACGAAGACACACACACACACACACACACACACACACACACACACACACACACGTCTCTGTACGAAGACACACACACGCACACACGTCTCTGTACGAAGACACACACACACACACGTCTCTGTACGAAGACACACACACACACACACACACGTCTCTGTACGAAGACACACACACACACACACACACACACACACACACGTGTCTCTGTACGAAGACACACACACACACACGTCTCTGTACGAAGACACACACACACACACACACGTCTCTGTACGAAGACACACACACACACACACACACACACACACACACACACGTCTCTGTACGAAGGGACACACACACACACACACACACACACACACACACACACGTCTCTGTACGAAGACACACACACACACACACACACACACACACACACACACACACACACACACACACACACACACACACACACACACGTCTCTGTACGAAGACACACACACACACACACACACGTGTCTCTGTACGAAGACACACACACACACACGTCTCTGTACGAAGACACACACACACACACGTCTCTGTACGAAGACACACACACACACACACACACACACACACACACACACACACACACACGTACGTCTCTGTACGAAGGGACACACACACACACACACACACACACACACACACACACACACGTCTCTGTACGAAGGGACACACACACACACACACACACACACACACACACACACACACACACGTCTCTGTACGAAGGGACACACACACACACACACACACACACGTCTCTGTACGAAGACACACACACACACACACACACACACACACACACACACACACGTCTCTGTACGAAGACACACACACACGTCTCTGTACGAAGACACACACACACACACGTCTCTGTATGAAGACACACACACACGTCTCTGTACGAAGACACACACACACGTCTCTGTACGAAGACACACACACACGTCTCTGTACGAAGACACACACACACACACACACACACACACACACACACACACACACACACACACGTCTCTGTACGAAGACACACACACACACACACACACACACACACACACACACACACACACACACACACACACGTCTCTGTACGAAGACACACACACGCACACACGTCTCTGTACGAAGACACACACACACACGTCTCTGTACGAAGACACACACACACACACACACACACGTCTCTGTACGAAGACACACACACACACACACACACACACACACACACACACACACACACACACACACACACACACACACACACACACACACACACACGTCTCTGTACGAAGGGACACACACACATACATACACACACACACACACACACACACACACACACACACACACACACGTCTCTGTACGAAGACACACACACACACACACACACACGTCTCTGTACGAAGGTACACACACACACACACACACACACACACACACACACACACACACACGTCTCTGTACGAAGACACACACTCACGTCTCTGTACGAAGACACACACACACACACACACACACACACACACACACACACACACACACGTCTCTGTACGAAGACACACACACACACACACGTCTCTGTACGAAGACACACACACACACACACACACGTCTCTGTACGAAGACACACACACACACACACGTCTCTGTACGAAGACACACACACACACACACACACACACACACACACACACACGTGTCTCTGTACGAAGACACACACACACACACACGTCTCTGTACGAAGACACACACACACACACACGTCTCTGTACGAAGACACACACACACACACACACACACACACACACACACACACACACACACACGTGTCTCTGTACGAAGACACACACACACACACACACACACACACGTCTCTGTACGAAGACACACACACACACACACGTCTCTGTACGAAGACACACACACACACACACGTCTCTGTACGAAGACACACACACACACACACACACACACACACACACACACACACACACGTCTCTGTACGAAGGGACACACACACACACACACACACACACACACACACACACACACACACACACACACACACACACGTCTCTGTACGAAGACACACACACACACGTCTCTGTACGAAGGTACACACACACACACACACACACACACACACACACACGTCTCTGTACGAAGACACACACACACGTCTCTATACGAAGAAACACACACACACACACACACACACACACACATGTCTCTGTACGAAGACACACACACACACGTCTCTGTATGAAGACACACACGTCTCTGTACGAAGACACACACACACGTCTCTGTACGAAGACACACACACACACGTCTCTGTACGAAGACAGACACACACACACACACACACACACACACACACACGTGTCTCTGTACGAAGACACACACACACACACACACACACACACACACACACACACACACACACACACGTCTCTGTACGAAGACACACACACACACACACACGTCTCTGTACGAAGACACACACACGCACACACGTCTCTGTACAAAGACACACACACACACACGTCTCTGTACGAAGACACACACACACACACACACACACGTCTCTGTACGAAGACACACACACACACACACACACACACACACACACACACACACACACACACACACACACACACACACACACACACACACACACACACACACGTGTCTCTGTACGAAGACACACACACACACACACACCTCTGTACGAAGACACACACACACACACACGTCTCTGTACGAAGACACACACACACACACACACACACACACACACACACGTCTCTGTACGAAGGGACACACACACACACACACACACACACACACACACACACGTCTCTGTACGAAGGGACACACACACACACACACACACACACACACACACACACACACACACACACACACACACACACACACGTCTCTGTACGAAGACACACACACACACGTCTCTGTACGA